>NC_056735.1:766685378-766690378 GCF_019279795.1 Protopterus annectens | reverse complement strand
AGCAATGGATGAGAGAAAACAGGAGGATCTGTGTTGTAATGAGCCGAAATGGCAGAGGCGTGGATCTTAATGGATGAAAAGGATAGTCCTTTGTCCAGCATCTCAGTTAAGTATTGTAATATCTGAGGAATATTTGGGACAAGAGGGTCAAAGCTTTCAGCCTGGTTCCAGGCACAGAATCTCTTCCACTTTTCTGAATAAGATTTCCTGGTGCTAGTCCTCCTGGCCTCCAAAATGACATCCATAACAGCTTTACAGAGAGGTGTTGTCTGCTTGACTAATGAATCTGCCATGCAACCAGGTTTAAGGTTTTGAGCTGACTGCGCAGGATCTAATTGTTTTGTTGAGTCAGAAGGTGCGGAGTTTGAGGTAAAATCCATGGTGCGCCTTGAGCTAAGTTCTTTCAGATTGGGTACAAGTGCTGGCGTGGCCCGTCTGGGGCAATCAGGATCATCTGTGGTTTTTCTTGTCTGGCTTTTAGGAGTACCTTTGAAAGGAGAGGCAGTGGTGGGAAGGCATAAACTTTTAGGCTTTTCCAGCTGAACGAGAAAGCATCCACTTTCCATGCTTGTGTGTGATAAGTCCTTGTGCAGAATTTTTGTAGTTGGAAATTCACTGGGATGGCAAAAAGATCTATGTTTGGGCACCCCCATGTTTGCGTTATCATGCTGAATACTTGTGGATTTAATTTCCACTCGTGAGGATCCATGATGTTTCTGCTTAAGTCGTCTGCCATAGTATTTTTCTTTCCTGGCAGGAATTGTGCCTGTAAATGAACTTGATAGGTTAGGGCTGTGTTCCACATGGTCATGGCTTGTCTGCATAGGGGATAAGAATGAGTGCCCCCTTGCTTATGTACCACATAACTGAGGTGTTGTCTGTCTTTAATAATAGTTGTCCTGGATGCAGAAGGTCCTTGAAAGCTGTTAGGGCATTTTGTACAGCCAACATCTCTTTTTGATTGATGTGAAGTTGCATTTGGTCTGCGGTCCACTTGCCCTGAATACATTTTCCTGCTATGTGTGCTCCCCAGGCGTAATCCGAAGCATCTGTTGTTAGTGTCTGCCTGGCTGTGGGTAGAGTGAAAGGCTGTCCCTTGTTGAGGTGACATGCCTGCGCCCACCATCGAAACTCCTGTTGTAGGCAGGGAATTAGTGCTATTACTGCTTCCAAACTGTGACAGTGTTGAGTCCAAACACTTTTTAGGTACCATTGTAATTTCCTCATATGCAGTCTGGCATATGGAATTAGCAGTACGCAGGATGCCATGAATCCCAAGGCCTGCAGAATTTTTCTTGCAGGGAGTTGGGTTTTTGTTGTCATCAATTGAAAGTACTGAGTCGGTTGTCCTTGCTTGTCTGGCGTGAGATAAGCCATCTGGGCCATTGTATTTAAGCTGGCACCCAGGAATATTATCTCTTGTGAGGGCACTAGTTTTGACTTCTTTTCGTTTACTGTGTACCCTAGGCAAATTAGCAACCTTTTTACAAACCCCAGATGCTTTAGAAGAATGTCCTTGCTGTCTGCTTGAATAAGGCAGTTGTCCAGGTATGGATATATTTGAAGTCCTTTTTGTCTGCAAAATGCAATTACTGGTGACAGGCACTTTGAGAAGACCCTGGGTGAAGTAGATAAGCTAAAGGGCAGTGCAGAGAATTGGTAATGCATTGAACCAGCTATGAATCTGAGGTATCTTCTGCAATTTTGTCTGATAGGGACATGCAGGTATGCCTCTTTGAGGTCCAAAGTAACAAGCCAAGCCTTCTTGCCCAGCATGGGAAGAAGCTGCTGTAGTGTGAACATTTTGAATTTCGGAACATTCAGGTAAGTATTTAGAGTAGAAAGGTCTAGTATGGGTCTCCAGGCTATGTCCTTTCTGGGGACCAGGAAAAGTCTTGAGTAAAATCCTTGTCCTTGTTCCTGTTGTGGCAATAGCTCTCATGTCCATGAGGGCTGTAATTTGTTTTTGTGCCTCTGCCCATTGATTTTGTGGCAGGTCTGGCATTCCTTTTAGCCTTGGTATAGTGTGAAAAGTGGAACCTGTAACACTGAGACACAATATTCAGAACACATTTGTCTTGGGTGATTATATGCCAATTTTGAGAAAAAAGTGCTAGGTTTCCCCCTAAGGGAGCTGCCAAAAGGTAAGTGCTTGACATTCGAAGGGGGAAGTCATTGGGACTGTTTCCTGTAAGGTTGTGACTTGTCTTCACCTCCTTAGCACCCCACTGTCTTGGTCTGTAAGAGCCTTGGGGCTGAGATCTGCCTCTTGGGTGTCTGTATCTGTCTCTCTGTGGTCTGTCTGACACTGGAAAGGACCAATTCTTTGAAGGCCAATTTCTGCTAAATCGAGGTGGCTGTACCTGTAAGAAATCCTTCACTGTTTGCATAGATTTTGCCTTATCCTCCATTTTCTTTAATACCTCTTCTGCCTTAACACCAAATAAAATATCCTGCTGTAAAGGGGCATCCAATAATTTAGCCTTAACATGATCAGGTAAACCTTGTTCTTTTAACCAAGCATGCCTTCGAATCACAGATCCTGTAACTGCTGCTCTACAAGAAGCCTCTAATGAATCAAAACCACATTGCAGAGTATGTTTTCCCACTTGTTCAGCTGCATGCAATAAATCCTGCATTTCCTTATAGTCAGGATGTTCTGAACTTGTAATCATTTTCTGTTTTAACAGAGACATTAAATATTGTTGGTATTTAAGCATGTGAAACTGGCAATTTAAAGCTCTCACTGCTAAAGTTGCAGAAGTGTGAACTTTCTTCCTCCATCTGTCTAATGCTCTAGAATCCCTGTCAAAGGGAACTGGATTTTTAGCCGTAGAAGCCTTTACTCCTTTGGGGCCCTGGGAAATAGTTCCAGGGTCAGCAACAGGGTTTTTATAAAGAAATCTGTGAGAGTCAGGGACTCTGTAGTACCTGTCTGGCTTGACTGGAGCAGGGGGCAAAGAATCAGGATTTAAACTGGATTCAGAGGAACACATCATCCACAATATCTAACACTGGTGGAATAGCAAGGGGCCTGTGCTGAGGCAATAAAAGAAAGTTTCTGAGCCTTTTCTTGGATTCTGAGTAATCCTGGCCCTCCCAATGGAAATGATCCCTCATGGTATGTAAAGTTTCCCCAAAAGAATAATCCTCAGAAGGAGAGGCTGAGGGAATTGATTCTTCAGCATCAGAGTCCTCATAGGGGGGTAAAGAGTATCCTAATCTGAAGAGGAATCAGAAGAAATGGAAACCTGATCAGAGGAATCATAGTCTGTATCCTGCCTAGGCCTTTTATCAGGAGGAGGAGGATGGGTACCCCTGATCAGAGTAATTAAGTCTTCGGCCATTTTCAGCATCTGTTTCTTAGGCATGGAGGCCTGTCCAGGTGAATGCTGTACTTGCTTCTTTGTCTTTAATGGAATTTTAGACTTGACTGTAGTTGTTATGGTAAACTGTGAAGGTCTGAAAACACCCTCAGAAGCCGATGCCTGCTCAGCGGCTCCGGACCCATCTGAAGGGTTAGTTTCCGTAGGCCCAAAACCTTGAGTATCCAGAGGCCTAGACATCTCCACGTGGGAGTTGGAGATGGCCTGTGGCTCTGAGGTAGCGGGTGTCAGGGGCTGCGAAAGCGCCTCACTGAGAACTGGCGACTGGCCTAGAAGAGGCTTCATCGTCAGTTTTGGGCCTTGGATGCCTGTCCTTATCCTTGTCTTTGTGTTTTCTGTGTATTCCGGTCGTCGGTTGTTCCGACGGCATGTTATAATTAAACCTTCGGCAAAAGTAATGGCGAGCAAAATCAAACCGACGTTTAACAGTGCGTCTGTTAAATCTAGCACAAAACTGACAACTAGTGACGTTGTGGTCTGGGCCTAGGCATGGAATACAGTAAGAATGAAAATCCTTATGAGTTATTTGCTTCCCACAAGAAATACAATTTTTAACTTTTACTGACATCGGTCTGAGGCAAGAAAAAGTTTCCCCAACGGGGTACTTAGCTTTATTGAAGACTTCGGTTCTGAAACCGACGTTTAACAGTGCGTCTGTTAAATCTAGCACAAAACTGACAACTAGTGACGTTGTGGTCTGGGCCTAGGCATGGAATACAGTAAGAATGAAAATCCTTATGAGTTATTTGCTTCCCACAAGAAATACAATTTTTAACTTTTACTGACATCGGTCTGAGGCAAGATAAAGTTTCCCCAACGGGGTACTTAGCTTTATTGAAGACTTCGGTTCTGAAATTCGAATTGAAAATCTCAGGAGTCAGCCGACCGGCACTTGCAAACTGCTTTTGCTTCGGGCACCGCGCGGCAAGAAATACTGAAGAAAATGGCGTCGGCTGCATCTTATATACCCCTGGTGTACTGACGTCAGGGAAGAAACGACAGCAACCGACACCAGACCAAGATTTTGGAACTCCGGCCGACTGCGGGACCGCCTGACGGCAGGATAACCCAAGTGTAATGACTGCAGCAGTGAAACACGATGAACATCTCAAAATGCACTCTCTTGAGGCACTCCTAAAAATGGAGAACATCAATATCTGTGCAGTAACTGAGACCTGGTTCAAGGCTCCAGAGAGCATCCCTGCAATACCAGGATACATCTCTTACCACACTTGTTGGCCACCAAACAAGGACCGAAACACTAAAGGTGGAGGATTGTCCATATTCGGAAAAGATATTCGCACCATCAGGCTAGCTGCCCAACACAATGCATTTGAAATTCTCCAGGTGCAACTAACACTAGGTAAGACTGCAATCCAAACTGTAGCTTGCTACAGATCCCCCACCATGCCCCAAGATTCTCACTACACCTTTCTAAACATAATGGAAAATATTAAGATACAACCAAACACCCTAATACTGGGGGATGTCAACTTCCCTGCCATTAATTGGGAAAACTACTCGCGTACCAACACCTTTGCCCAACAGTTCTTGGAATTCATAAATTCCAATGCCCTGGATCAACTAATCCATAGTCCCACCAGGGGCTCCAAT